>NC_056727.1:860286495-860323995 GCF_019279795.1 Protopterus annectens
CAAGTTGAAATGGCTCATTCACGAGCATTGCCATTGATTGAAGTAAAACAATCATGGAGCACAAACATCTAGTAGCCAGATATAAAACAAAGTCATGTAAAATAAGACAAAGGTTAACTGACCTTGACTCATGGAGCTTAACAGCAAAAAGTTGAGCCATCAATAGAATATGATGCCCAAAAATGGGATGTATAAAGTGAAGTTCAAAAATAAGCATAGTAATGATATACTTCAGAAAATATAATGTTTAGCATTTGAACAACAATCAGCGGTAGCGAGACATAGTAAAATTCTCATTTAATATGTCGTTTCTTCAGTGCTGCTTTCAAAGGTATATTAGAATTCAGTCCTGGTGGTTTGTCTGCCTGTAGCTCACTGATCCACTTCATTTCAGCCAATTCAGTCATAAGTGGTATGTCACCACCTCTAATATTGCAAGTTATTGTTTGTAAAGCCATAAAATGGAAAGAATGGTGATCATTGGTTAATACATGCAGCACAAGTGGATTCTTCATATCCCTGAGCCTCAAATCACTCACATGTTTGCATATGCATTCTTTAAGAAGTTTATTAGGTTTGCCTGCAAAGAATATGTCACAGATGGTACAGCATGCTATGTAGACCACATTTTTGGTCTTGCAATCTGCATAGCCTTAAAAGGTTTAGTTCTTATTGGTTGCAGGATGTTTGCATGTCTGTTACCTGTGGATATATTTGCACATCGTACATGTTCTGCATGGGTAAGTACCCTTTCTATTGGTTCTTGTTTCCATCTTCTTGAGCAGTTTATCACACAGGATTTGTTTTAAGTTCTTACTATTCCTGTACATAAAATGGGTGTTCCCCTATGATCTTCTTCATAGATTCATCACTAGTTAAGATCTTCCAGTTTTTCTTAATAATGTTGCTAACATGGTGAATATCACTTGAATACCTTAGGATGACCCTAATATCATTTTTATGGTTGTTGTCTCAAGATGGTTCCAAATGCTGGGGTGGTAGCTCTGAATAATAGGGCTTGTCTCTGGTATTCCTTTGTTGAACTGCTGTGTGCTGCTGTAAATCAATTGCTTTCTTCTTATAACCTCTGGCTCTCAATTGATAAATTAATTTCTCATTGGCTGCTTTAAAGTCATTATCCCTGGTATGCATTCTCGAATTGTATAACATTGACCCTTGACAATGTTACGGTACATGTGTGGAGGGTGCATACTTGATCGATGGAGTATACTATTCTTCCTGCAGTCTTTATGGTGTACCAAAGTATTAATCTCTCCATTGCTGTTCATTTCAATAGTTGTATCTAAAAAGTTGATCTTACTAGAAGAGATGCATATAGTAAATCTCAGGAATTCAACTGAATTCTCCAAATAAGCAACATATTCTGAAAAACATTCAACTATGCCTCCCCATAACAAAACAAATGCCATCAACAAATATTTTGTAATATAACAGATGGTGGTTGTAAGAATCATTATTGAAGACAGTATGGTTCTCCCAATGTGCTAGCACCAAATTTGCATAAGTGTTGGCACAGGGGCTGCCCATCACTAGCCCCAATTTTTGCCAATATATCTGGCCATCAAAACAGAAACTATTATTCTCCAACACTATTCCCAATAGGACATAAATCAATTCAATTGCACTGTTGTTGAGATCAATGTGTTCAGATAAAAAGACTGTTATCGCTTTTATGCATATTCATTGGGAATCACAGTAAATAGGCTTTGAATGTCCATGGTTACCATTATCTTGGGTCCACTATTTCCTGAAGAAGTCATGTAAAGTGGATAAAAAGTGTTTGGTGTCTTTCCAAACTGAACTCGCCTTGGGCAAAAATTTCTTGAGTAGGTATTCTATATATAGAGATAGTGTTTCTGTGAGCCAAGCTTCACCTGCTACTGTGGGATGTAGCAGTGGAGATACTATGCCTTTGTGTACTTTGGTAGTCCCTTGGTGATGGGGAATTTTGGAGTCATCACTTGGAAGAAATCATGTAAATCTTGGTTAATCCTTCAACAGGATAACAATTCAAAAAGAATATTTCTCACTAAGTGAATCATTTCATTGACTTGTAACATGTTGATCTTCTTATAAGTAGTTTCATCAGATAGCATAGTCTTACAGCAATTCTTATCCAAAACAACTATGGCTCCACATTTGTCAGCTGAATTGATAACAATATCTTTACAAAGTTGCAATTCCTTAAGGGCTTGCCTCTCTTCATGGTTCAAATTGATGCAATGATGAGTGAGGTGTTTTTAATTCCTTAGCTATCTCTACCTCACATGCATCCAGAAATGTATCAACTATATGGTTGTTCTGTGATACAAAGTAACTGGGTTTCTTTAAAGTTGTAGTTGGAAGATATCCAGTATTACCAAATATATCTTTCAACTATACGTTCCTACAAAAGTGCCATAGATCAATAATCGCTTCACTCAATTTGGAGGGCATAGCTGGTATGAATGTTAATCCTTTACTTGATACATATTGTTGAGAGACAGTTAGAATCTTGGAGCTTAGATTAACAATGACAGCTTCTTCAACTATTTTTGGCATATCAATAGTCATCTGTCTCATAACATCTTCCTCCTCTTCCAGTCTCTGCTGACAGAATGACCCTGATTGTCTATTACTGGTTGTTTAATAAAATAGGTAGAGCTGGAAAAACTGACAAAGGGGCTGAGGTCTCTTTTCTTCTAGTACCCACGTTTTTTGTGGTCAATGATTCACTTGGCTCTGAATCATTCATGTTTGAATGGTCATTGGCTACTTTTGTGTTAGATGTGTCTTTTGACAATTGTTGGGCAGTATTAATGCATTGTCACTGTGAGGTTAGTCTTTTGGCTTCATTTTGCGCCAAAAGAACATCTGCCCATTTTTGAAATCAGTGTAATCCCTAAGTAGTTTTCTACTTTTAATCAACTGTAATTTATTGTCAAAAGTGGAGATGTTTATATAGAGCTCGTCCAATTTTTCAGTATAGGCTGGTTCAGTAAATTTGGTTTCAAACTCCAACTGTTAGTGTTCTATGTCACTAATTAGCTCTTGTTCTATTGGACCAAAAAATTCCAACATCAGCTTTAAATAATTGTAGCTACTTTCTAAATTGAGTTGTTGCCATTTTATTCAGCGATCTGGTGTGACGGATCCACACAGTCTACCTGAATTTTAATGCCTCAAGCTATTGAACTGCTGTGTGTGTGTGTGTGTGCTTGATGTTAGACATGATATGCTGCTAATTAAGTAATGACATGATATGCTGCTAATTAAATAATTACATGACATGCTGCTAATTAGGTTAATACATGATATACTGTTTTATATCATGAATAAATATATGAAACCTGAAAGAATCATGCCTCAAAGGCAGGCCTTGCACACTGATATTGGTATAACTGAACTCCAGTTAACCTTTGAAGTTGTTTGTCAGCTTAAAAGATGTTTACCAAAAGATGGCGGATTTCAAAGAGGAACTAAATCACAAGTTTGTGGGCTAACTGTCTTCTGAAAGGAAGAAGTAATGTATAAAACTAGACATTATATCACGAGTTTGTGGGCCAACTGCCCTCTGAAATGAGGAAGTAATGTATAAAAGTAGAAGATATTACGGGACTTGTTGACAACTTAGGAAATGATTTGTAATGTTCTAAGATATTTTGATCAGCTCATGATCAAACTGGTGATCTGAGTGTCATCAACCAACAGTTTATGATTAAACTGTTGGCCTAGGTGTCATCAGCCGAACTCACTGACCCTATGGCATATTTTACCTATAAAAGGCTCAGAGGCTGTCAATAGATTGGAACTCATCATCATCCGGATCTGATTGAAGCAAGAGCCTGAACTGAGCATACAGCATTGCCTGCCAGTGTCGGCCCTGTCTTGACTGAACAGATAGCTGTACTGAATAGGTTTGGAGTCCCCCTATCAGTGGCAAAGATGATATTCTTAATGCATATGCTTGTAAGTACATGATTTAATAGTTATTTTATGTGATAGGTTATAGGATAGATTTTGCATGTTAATGTGATAGGTTATAGAATAGATTTTGCATATTAATGTGATAGGTTATAGGTTAGATTTTGAATGTTGACTAGTCAATTGTTTATTATTGTCACAACCTTAATTGTTAAAAGCTTCAAAATAAAATTGCTAAGTTTGAGCCTTGGTCTCTTGTGTCATCTCTAATACTGTATTAACCACAGAATTTAGTAATCTGACTAGAACAGTTGGAGCAGGGTCTGTGGTTTGCAGTAGATATGTCACAACAGCCAATGTTTCTTCCATTTAAGCACATAGGTGTAGGGTTAAATAAGAAACAATCTACAGATACCAAAAGTAAGGGAGGGCAAATACTGAGTTTCCAGCATTGTTTGGAAGATGGGACCCCTTGCTAAGGTATTAAGTCAGGTTTCACCTCCACCTTCTCCAAAATCCTCACCAGTAAAACCAGTAGACCCTGAGGAGCTGGCAAAGGCCTTATCAGGTTTAAAATTGGAGGATAAGGGAAAGAAGGTGAAAGAGGGAGTGGGAGCAGCTGGATGGCTGTTCTTGAAGCAATACAGGAGTTAGACAAGGATGTTGAAGATTTAAAAGTAAAAGTTCTAGACTTAGAAGAGCAATGTAAAGAGCATGCACACACTCACCGATTGATAGGGATGCCTTGGAAAAGGCAGATGTGGAATTGGCTAAGGTAGGACAGGATGCAGAGCATTGAAAACTAATTCAGTGACTCTGGCCACCGGGTAATACAACAGCAGGCAATGGAAGGAGAGGTTCACGGAAACCACCCTCTAGGCCTAGAGTGCGTGCCTTGATATGTAAGGCAGAGTTTGACCCTGAAGAATGGGAGGGAGATCTCCTTCTTCTGATGAGATGAATGATGATTTTGAAATAATAAATTCCCCATCAGTGAGTGCCCGACCAATTGTAGAGAAAATTCAATACATGCTGGGGACAACCACAGCAGTGGGTGGAGGTGCGCAGTTATTCCCAGACAGAGTTATTAAAAATAATTCAAACTTATAAGCAAAAGCCTGGGGAGACCCTTTGGCTTGGTTTCTCCGGTCTGGGATACTGGGGAGAGGCGGTGTCACTGAGTGATGAAGAAATGCATCAGTGCGCCTGTTTAGTATTTCACCGCTGAAGCAAATAGTGAACAATTGTGACCATAAAGACCCTCATATCAATACATTGGTGGTATGGTTAGCTTTCTTTCGCCACTTTGGCGGATGCTACAGGAGTAGCAGAGGAGCATAAATCCTGGAAAACAATAGGTGAAGCAATTCAACAGCTAAGGGAAATGGCTATGTTAGCAACTATTTACTCCTTAGAACTGATAAATGGGGAGTTGCATATTCCAAAAGGGCCAGATGGACAAATCTTTACTGGTAATATGAGAAATAGGTTAATTAAAAATGCCCCACAATGGTGGAAAGGGCAGCTAATGGCTGCCTTGGCAGGGTGTATTGGCCAACCAATATGGGATGTAATGTCTACTTTAAACCAGTTGGCAGAACTGGTAGAAGAAAAAGAGCAGAGGAAAGCCAGAAAGGCAAATGCAGACAAATCAAAACAAGGGTAGTGAAAAGTAACAAGAAAGCAGATGTTTCTAGATTTGTTAAGATGGGGGGTGGAAGCTGCAGAAATAGATGGAATAACTACAGAGGAGTTATACAAAAGATGGAAGCAGAAGCAGAAAGGAAAGGAATTAGACCTTTCAGGTAAACAAACCCCTGCAAAAGCCCAATCAGAAGTACCACTGAAGGGAAGAAAGGATGGAATCAGTTGTATCCTGACATCCCTACTGATGAGGAGCTAGCACAATGGCAGATGGGAGAGTTCACTGATGAAAGAGATTGGGGAGAGAAGTGGAAAACCACGGAAAAATGGAAGCAAATTGACTAGAAGGCAGGTCCCCAGTAGCTAGAGGCACAGTTAGAGCCATTACACCTGGGGACCGACGCTATGTGCCTCTTACCATTTTTGGAGGAGGACCACAACACGTAATGGCTTTGGTAGATACCGCTCAGAAATAACTATTTTGCAGGTAACCCCGTAAATTTCGTGGACAGTCTGTAGAGATTGATGGTTATGGGGCTAAGACAGTGGGTGTAAAAACCAAAGTAAGAATAGCCTTTGGGGATGGTATTCCTATTTTCATTGTAGCTGTAATAGCTCCCGTACCAAAACACATTGTGAGAATAAATGTCCTAAAGGGTAGGACCTTAGAAACTACGGTAGGGCCATTCAGATTTGGAGTACGGCACTGTTCAGTCAATGCAGTCAAGGCCATTGTTCAAGGTGACGCCAAGTGGGAACCTCTGCATATTCCCACACCAAAGGTGGTGACCAACATTAAGCAATATCGTATTCCAGGGGGCCATTCAAAAATTACTAAAACGATCCAAAAATTACTCCGAGTTGGCATACTCGAACCGACTGTGAGCCCATTCAATAGCCCGGTGTGGCCTGTCAAAAAACCTGATGGTTCCTGGCGATGACGGTAGATTATCGGGCTTGAATAAGGTGGCTCCACCTTTTACTGCAGCAGTACCGGTCATTGTTACTATTGTGGTCCGACTTTCTTCTTCTGCTGGATGCAGTTTTGGACTTGGCAAATGCTTTCTTCTCCATACCTGTAGCAGAAGAGAGTAGGGCTCAATTTGCATTTACCTGGGAGGGGAGGCAATATACCTTTCAGGTACTTCCACAAGGATATCTACACAGCCCAACTCTTTGCCACGGGCTGGTGGCCAGAGACCTGGCTAAGTTGCAGTTAAATAAAGTGACTGTATTCCATTATATTGATGATGTCCTGATTACAGGAGAAAAGCCGGATGTGGACATTGCATTGAAAACAGTGATTGAACACCTTCAGAACCGAGGGTGGGCTATAAATGAGAATAAAACACAACAGGGAACATCAGTGAAATTCCTGGGTATGATATGGAATGGAGCAAAAGAGAAATACCTGCATCGGCCTAGAAAGTATCCAAAAGATTGCAGTCCCAAAACAAAACAACAGGCACAAGCCTTTTGGGAGCAATGGGCTTTTGGAGAGCATTTGTACCACATCTTGGACAAATTTTACGACCTATTCACTATGTGACTAGGAAAATGTGATTTCCAGTGGGGTCCTAAACAGCAGATGGCCTTCGAGGAGGCAAAGAAAGCCTTACAACAGAGTGTGGGACTGGGTCCAATAGACCCACAGCAACCTTTTATTTTAGAAGTGACTGTTGCTAATAATGTCATGTCCTGGGGATTGTGGCAGAAAAATGATGTGGGAAAGAAAAGACCACTAGGATTTTGGTCTAAATCCCTGACCGGAGCACAGACTAGATATAGCCCTCTCGAACAGCATGTACTGACTGTATATACTGCCTTGATCCATGTAGAGGGGCTGACCAAACAACAGACGGTGACAGTGAAAGTAGATTACCCAATCCAGGGTGGTTACGAGACAATACTCTAATGAAAATATTAATAGCACAGTCTTCGACTGTACAAAAATGGAAATGGTACTTGCAAGAAAGAGCCAATATCGTGCCTGGAGTTTCCCAGGTGCAGCAACAGTTGGCTGGCCTGGTAATATTGAATGATGCTGATACAACAGAGCAACAACGGTATGAACTTCCAAAATCACCAATACTTGAGGCATCACCATTTGATAAGTTGGACATGGAGAAAAGGAAATGTGCATGGTTTACTGATGGTTCTGCAAAGATTGGATCAAATGGCAGAACTTGGACTGCGGTAGCTTATTGCCCACAAACAGAGACTGTATTGTTTGATGAAGGAACCGCTGGTTCAAATAATCAAGCAGAATTACGAGCTGTTGCTTTAGTGATTAATAATTTATCACTTGGAGATGAAGCATATATCTACACTGATAGCTGGGCAGTTTATAAAGGCCTAACAGCTTGGTTACCTGCTTGGCAGCAACAAGATTGGAAAATCCATGGTAGACCCTTGTGGGGAGGGTCAGAAGATTGGCAGCAAATCTGGGAAAAGGCACAACAATGCCAGATTAGTGTCGGACATGTGGATGCTCATGCATCACCTGTGACAGAGGAAAGAAGGCATAACCAGCAAGTAGATAAAATGGCTGCAGTACGTACTGTTGAGGAGAATCCTGAGGATATCAGCATGGCCAGGTGGGCCCACGATCGAAGTGGACATTTGGGAAGAGATGCTACGATGGAATGGGCACGGAGACATGGTATGCAACTCAGTAAAGATGTACTGATAGATGTCATAAAACAATGTGAAATTTGTCAAAGAAATAAACGAAAGCAACTGCAATCAGAAGCATGTGGACACATACATAGAGGCAGTCGTTCAGCTCAGATCTGGCAGGTAGATTTTATTGGTCCCTTGCCATTGGATCAAAATCAACAATATTGCCTAACCATGGTGGACACTTATTCGGGGTTATTAATGATTTCCCATCAAAAAAACAAAACCAACAAGCAGTACTGAGGGGACTGCATAAACTATGCATAACATATGGGACTCCTGTTGAAATACAAAGTGACCAAGGCAGTCATTTTACAGGAGCAGAAGTCCAAGAATGGGCAAAAGAAAATGGAGTTCGATGGGTGCTGCACATACCATATCACCCCAGGCTGCTGGTCTGATTGAAAGATACAATGGACTTCTTAAAGAACAGATTCGTAAAATACAAGTGATGGAACTTAGGATGGGCAAAGGTATTGGAACAAGCAGAAGTCAGTTAAACAACAGACCTCAAAAACATCAAGGTACTCCCCTGCAAATGCATATGAATGATATCCGATCAGACTGCTGTACTTTAAAACTGGAAAGACTGAATCCAGATGCCATATATCCCATGCTAACAAACATTGATCAAACTCGGCTCTGGCTATGTGCATTGACTGAGCAAAGAGTACCAGCACAGGATACTGTGTTAGTTAAGACAGGTTGGAAGCTGTTTCTCCCAGAAAAATGGCACTGGGGACAAAAAGGATTGTTGGGAGAAAATTGGGAAGCTTTCATGCTATGGGAACCAGAACAAGAGGTGATAGTAAAGGTCATCAATTTAGATAACAGAACACAAACTGTGAAAAAGGGGTTACCTTTAGTAGAAATTTGTATACATCAGGATGCTGTCATCCTACTACAGGACTGTGACACTAGCCCAAGTAAATGGTTGGGGATGAGGGTAGTAATAACCACACCCCAGCAACCAAATGAGCGTGGAACTGTGATCTGTGATGGACCTGGTGATACTGTTTTGGTGTTACTTGATTCTGCTAAACAACCATTATATTTTCCTCCATAGATTGTTGCCATTGTTTGGGAAGACACCAACTCTTACCAGCGAAGACACCTAGATGGACCATATGAGTGTCATGACCCTATTCCCCTGTTTAGTGAGGAAGACGTGGCTAATTTGACAGGGATTGTGACTTCTACTGGAAGCTGGGAGAAGCGTTGTTTGCAGTGACTACCAAACCCACTCTGACATGGAATTTGACCAGCACAGAATACATCAGAACTGTTTGTAGATTAAACTGTGACAGACATCCAGAGGAATGCACTGCCAATCCTGCTGGGGCTTATATCAGAGACTGAATGAATCAGGATTTTCGAGTCTCCATTAGATTCTTCCTGCATAGCCGAATTTCAAAGGGAAAACAACACTGCAGAAACCAAATCTCCAAACTTGGAGATATATGCTATGGACAACAGTTCAACTGTATTTGATGGTTTAGGACATATAGTAAGATACACAAGAGGATGTAAAACTGTAAGTAGTAGAATTGTTCAGCATGTTAAAATGATAATTAATATGACAGCAGTAGATATCACTACTAAACATTCACAATGCAAGTCCACCAACTTATGGCCAATTAACTCCCTACACTTGAAATATAGGCATTACCGATATAGAAGAAACAAACGTGATGTCACGGGAATAATGGGAACTGCCTTGGGAGCAGTTGGGACAGGTACAGGATTTCTGAATAGCATAGACATTGACACCTTGAGAGGTAATTGCCGCTTAGGTGAAGACCTAAACATGGCTTTTAAGCTCTTAGCTGATCATGATCCAGAGCTCGGTCAAAGAACCGTTGATAGTGTTATAACTCAAACTGTCATGTGGAGATGGATTGATCATGCTAATATGTATACAGAACAGGTTCTAAATAACCTTACTAAAGGATTAAATCAGAGCTTTTGCATTTTGTCCCAATTGGCTGCCAATCAGCAGTACCTGCAATTCATTCAGGTTTGGGGGGCAAAACGACCAAACCATTGGCAAAATGAGTTGCAATTGTATAATTGGTTGAAACCATTAGATTTTGCATGTGAAAATGATTCTTGCATATTGATCTTTGATTATCTTGATAGTAAAAGGGAACAAAACAGGTTTGTCCATTTGTAGCATTGCCTCTGCAATTCGGAAATAATTGGTGGGTGCCTCAGATAGAATCTAACCTCATTGATTATAATGATGTTCCCATTGATTTAGCAGGATGTGAGGCCTGGCCCCAGGGGTGGGTGTGCATGCTAATTAACAGAAAGCCTCATCCATGTTTACATAATGGGACTGGAGAATGTATTTGGCATAGATATATAGTGAATGGGACAGACATTTATCAACTCAATGATACCACAGCCTGTGTAGTATCCTCCTGTAAGCTGGCTTGGAGTGATGGAACAATCACAGACAGTGGAGCACATTGTAAAAGTAATGTACATGCAATCATTGATTTTTGCACCGGGGAATTGATTAGATTGGCTAGATGGATGGACATCACATTAAATGCTAGCATAGAACCATTACACACTTTTCGATGGCCATCTCTAGTCCACCCAGACTTTAAACAGATTAAGCAGGAAGGGCAAGCTGTATTGCTCCTGCTAAATAAGACTTTACATGATGCCAAACTGTAATTAAAATGATTAAAGACAAAGGTACCATTCTTAAAATTGCAAATGAAATTCAAGATATAACTGTTTCACATTGGTATGATGTTTTTATGTGGTCACCAAAGGCTTCTGTTTGGTTTAATCTGCTTTTACACCCTTTGTTGTTGACCACAATAATTTCAGTGTTGTTCTGCTTAATTTCTTGCTGCATTTATTGTAAGGTCATGAATAAGTACAGGAAAATGTTGTCAATTTTGCTCATTATTAGGAACACACAGCAATCATTGCTTGACGCAAGGGGTGGCCTGTGACGGATCCACACAGTCTACCTGAATTTTAATGCCTCAAGCTATTGAACTGCTGTGTGTGTGTGTGTGTGCTTGATGTTAGACATGATATGCTGCTAATTAAGTAATGACATGATATGCTGCTAATTAAATAATTACATGACATGCTGCTAATTAGGTTAATACATGATATACTGTTTTATATCATGAATAAATATATGAAACCTGAAAGAATCATGCTTCAAAGGCAGGCCTTGCACACTGATATTGGTATAACTGAACTCCAGTTAACCTTTGAAGTTGTTTGTCAGCTTAAAAGATGTTTACCAAAAGATGGGGGATTTCAAAGAGGAACTAAATCACAAGTTTGTGGGCTAACTGTCTTCTGAAAGGAAGAAGTAATGTATAAAACTAGACATTATATCACGAGTTTGTGGGCCAACTGCCCTCTGAAATGAGGAAGTAATGTATAAAAGTAGAAGATATTACGGGACTTGTTGACAACTTAGGAAATGATTTGTAATGTTCTAAGATATTTTGATCAGCTCATGATCAAACTGGTGATCTGAGTGTCATCAACCAACAGTTTATGATTAAACTGTTGGCCTAGGTGTCATCAGCCGAACTCACTGACCCTATGGCATATTTTACCTATAAAAGGCTCAGAGGCTGTCAATAGATTGGAACTCATCATCATCCGGATCTGATTGAAGCAAGAGCCTGAACTGAGCATACAGCATTGCCTGCCAGTGTCGGCCCTGTCTTGACTGAACAGATAGCTGTACTGAATAGGTTTGGAGTCCCCCTATCAGTGGCAAAGATGATATTCTTAATGCATATGCTTGTAAGTACATGATTTAATAGTTATTTTATGTGATAGGTTATAGGATAGATTTTGCATGTTAATGTGATAGGTTATAGAATAGATTTTGCATATTAATGTGATAGGTTATAGGTTAGATTTTGAATGTTGACTAGTCAATTGTTTATTATTGTCACAACCTTAATTGTTAAAAGCTTCAAAATAAAATTGCTAAGTTTGAGCCTTGGTCTCTTGTGTCATCTCTAATACTGTATTAACCACAGAATTTAGTAATCTGACTAGAACATCTGGGTACAGATTACCAAACATACATAGGCATTACTCAAATCCTTAAGCCCCTTGGTATTATTTTATAATGTAGGCAGGCTTCAAAGTGAAGCCATTGCCATTGGAGCCTTTTTAACTTGTGAAATAGATTCTCAATATCCCTGTAGCTTTTCAAAAAGTGTTCCATATCCAAGTGTGCCTCACGTATGGGTGGTTCAAGGGTAGCCATACCAATAAGTGGATTAGAACTCTTCCAAATGAAATCCCTTCTGGAGGTACTATGAGTCTGGATCATCTTCTGTACCAAGCAGTAGTCCAATTCAACATGTTATTCTCGAATCCCTTTAGCCATGCAAAACCAGAACCAACAAAAGTAAACAACAATAAGAAAAGTAATATAGTTCACAGCACCCAAAGAACAGCACTGTAGAAAGTAGATACAAGTCCCAAATTATACCAGTGCAGTCATCATGGCTGTAGTCATAAAATTATTTTATTAAAGAATATAAAAGAAGAATGAGCGCTTCTGGGTGGCTTCCACCCTTCTTCAGATTCAAAAATGTCTGAACAAGCAGGAAATAGTTATATAAATCCTGCCCAATCAAATCTGTTGTAATTATCAACCAATAAAAACATATTAAAATTCTAACCAGTAAAAGTGCTAGAATGGAATAGTTAACCAATTAAAAATAGTCATTTAACCTGTAGTATTATGCATGCAGATGAAATGCTCCACTGAAGAGTTATCATTGTTACTTAGAAAAATGTATGTCCAAAACATGTATAGAATGGATAAATGACTATATGTTTCTTATAATAACCTCTAAATTACAAAAAATATATAAAAAAATCATTAAGAGTAACAAATTTGAAGAACATTCACAGACCAATTGTCATGCTAATACCAGCCAAAAAACTAATAAGATAACAGCATTGTAACAAACAGTGAACAATGGTAAAACTAAGTCTAGTCTGAATAAGTATGGCATGAAATGCAAACAACCAATTAAGTTGTTTAAATCCAAGAGTAGACTAATGGGGTAGACAATCAATATCATAACTCAAATCGAGATCTCAACCAATAAAGGACTAGAATAAATGGTGAACAGCAAATCAAATTGTTTAAATATGTGTATAAACCAATAGAACAATCGGCCAATGTCATAACTCAAGTCAGAATCGCAGCCAATGAAGGACTAAAGAACAAACAGCCAATCAAATTGTTTAAATGTGAAAATAGAACAATAGGATAAATAACAAATAAATAACAACAAAGTACCCAGCTTTATAAAAATTGATGACAACTGCATTATTATAAATGCAAATAAAATACTCCAACTAAAAATGTATCATTATTACTTGGAGAAGTATGTCCAAGACGTATATAGAATGAATAAATAACTGAATTTCCTATAATGACCTCTAAATCACAGAATAAAAAAATATTCATTAAAAGTAACAAGTGTGAAGAACATTCACAGACCAATCATCAGGCAAATAACAGCCAAAGAGCCAATAAAACTACAACATTGTGACAAATAGTAGACAATGGTAAAAAACTGGGTCTGGTCTGAATATTTATTTATTTTATTTTACATTTGTTGACTGGGCTAGTCTAACTGGATACATATCCATTTTCAGTAGAGGCCCGGGGAGATAAGCTCCAAGACAGAACAATGAAATTAACAAGATAACAAAGAAGGAAACATTAAACAAAAAATCATATTTACAATGCATATTACATGTTATCACAGTAAATTCAGCAGTGCAGAATACAGGCATAACATAGCATGCAATACAATCAAGGTGTTCTAGAGGGAGATAGTATTATGGTTAATAAGGAAGGAATTACAGTTAATGAGTAGAAAGGGTAGGAAGAGCAAAGTATTAAGAGACACATAAGTAGTCAGGCTTAGTATAGGGGCATAACCAGTGTGTTCTGAGGAACACTTTCAATTTATTTTTGAAGCATGATAGTGAGGGAAGTGAGGAGAGTTCACTAGGGAGGAGATTCCAGGCTTTTCCAACAATATTAGAAAAGAGGAATAAGTATAACATGGAATGCAAACAACCAGTCAGGTTGTTTAAATCTAAAAATGGACCAATGGAGGAGACAGCCAATGTCATGACTCAAATCAAGAACTCTACCAGTAAAGAAATAGGAAGCGAACAACCAATCAAATTATTTCAATATGTGTATAAACCAGTGGATCAGTCAGCCAATGTCATGGCTCAAATCAAAATCTCAGCCAATAAAGGATTAAGAAGCAGACACCCAATCAGATAGTTTAAATGTAAAAATAGACCAATAGGATAAATAGCAAATAAAAAACAGCAAAGTGCCCAGCTTTGTAAAAGTTAATTACAGCTAAACAGCCAATACTCCTGGTATTTCAGGCGGTTTCCCATCCAAATACTGACCAGGCCCAACCCTGCTTACCTTCCAAGATCAGAGGAGATCAGAAGCATTCTGGATAGTGTAGCCATTGGTGATTCAAATCTGAATCTCAACCAATAAACAGGCAGGAAGGAATACGATATAAAATACTCCAATTTTCCACTAAAGTGATTGTGTCATATCCTCATGGATAAATGCATAAAAATACTGTCAGTCTGTAGAAAAAAGTTATGTACTCACCATAACGTTCCATCTATGTTGTTCATTTTCATTCTTCTTCAACATGTGGGTTTGGATCTGATCCTTGGATCTGACTCAGCCACTTTTTTACAGCTCCAAGATACTGCAAGCTGTGAAATGCCTCCCTAACTCATAATGCAGCAGTCCCCCTCTTTACCCCATATCCTGTTTGCTGCCCTTTATTGTATATAGCAATGAAATTAAAGCATTTATATGAAAAGCTACTATTTAGAATTCAAACAACAGGGGCTTTGGTTCCTACACTAATTTCCTGTTCTTCCAGAAATCATTAAGACAGAAAGGCAGGGGACTGGAAGGAGAGGAGTTGAGGAAGAATGGAAAATAGATAACACAGATGGAACATTATGGTGAGTACATAACTTCTTTATCTGATGTTGTCAGTTTTCATTCATTCTTCAACATGTGGGATAGAGTCCCCAGCTACCTGAATCCCAGGTGGCTTCTAAGTATGGATATTCCTGAGCAAAAGGCTGCTCTTCCTCTAGAGACCAGATCCAACTTGTAATGAGTAATAAATGTATGAGGATTAGCCCAAGTTGCAGCTGCACAGATATTGTCCATGGAAGACCTGGATAAAAAAAACTGATGAAGTTGCCATGGATCTGGTTGACTGGGCTCTTAAAGACTTTGGCAGTGACAGACCAAACTTGTTACAAAGGAGATGCAATCTGTTAACCATGCTGATAGAGTTAATTTAGTAACTGGTTCTCCCAGTTTCGATTCTGAAAAGGATACAAATATTTGATCTGATTTTCTAAATTTCTGTGTTCTGTGAAGATAGAAGCATAATTGTCTGTGGACATCCAATCAATGCAAAATGTACTCTCCCTTGTTTGAAAAATTTGGAAAGAACTCGGGGAGGTTAATAGACTGATTAATGTTAGATCCTGAAACCACCTTAGGAAGAAAGGATGGGTTAGTTATTAAGGACACCATATCCTTATGAAATATTAAATAAGGAGACTTAGAGGATGCATCTTATGAAACTCTCATAGCTGATGTTACGGCTATCAGAAATGCAGTTTTCCAAGTCAAATATTTCAAATCACATTTTTCAGCTGTTTCAAATGGTATTTGAGTCAGGGCCTGTAACATTAAATTCAGATCCATGGTGGTGTAAGGTCTTTAAAGAGTGGCTTGAGTAGAAAGGTTCTTTTTATAAATGTTTTACAAAGACATAAAGAAGCCGGTGTGGAATTGTCAGCTCCAATATGGAAATTAGAAATGGCAGTTAACTGAACCTTAACCACTGAGGGACTATACCCATCACTAAAAATAGAGGCCAGGGATTCAAGAATTGTAGGTACTGGTGCTGAAAAGGAATCCATGTCTTGCTGCTGTGTGCAAAAAACAAACCTTTTCCATTTGTTCTTGTAAATTTTTCTAGTGGAAGCTTTGTGAGAAGATAAAAGAATGTAATGACCAGAGAAGAGAGCTTGGGTTCTCTGGCTATCAACAGAATTGGAGAGACCATGCAGTCAACTTTAAGTCCAAAATGTCTGGGTGAATCATGTCTGTCAGGTGAAACAGGAGGTCTGGAATTGGATCCAGAATCCAAGGTGGGTACACTAGATGAGGAAAAGGAAGGTAAATCAAATATGGCAAGGCCAATAAGGGCAATGAGGATAACTGTGCTCTTCAATTGAGTTGTCTTCTGAAGAAACCTGGGAATCAGAGGTGTTGGATGGCAGGCGTAAAGTAGACCGGAGGGACTGTTGTGGAGAAGAGCATCTCTCGTTGACTCCCCCAATGGGGAGATCAGGGCAAAGAACCTGCTGTACTTGTTGATTGGAGCTGAAAAGAGGTCACAGCCCAGCTGGCACCATTAGCAGAATATCTCTTCCTCCATTCTGTTATTGAGAGACCACTTATGAGGTAAGAAAATGGATCTGCTCGACTTGTCTGCTATCATATTGGATTTCTCCAGTATTTGCGTTGCTATTAGAAATTGATTTGAAGAGATCACCCATTGTCACATTCTTATAACTTCTCAATATAAAGAGTAAGATGTGGTTCCTCTTTGTTTGTTGATGTACCATACTACTGACATATTGTCTGTTTGAATCATAATAGTTCTGGAAGTGAGAGAGTCTTAAAACACCTGCAACTCTAGGAGTACTGCTCTCATTTCTAGTATATTAATTATGCATGTTAACCTCTTCAGGGCAGCAAGTGCCTTGGACAGTTTTTCCCTAGAAATGCCTCCCCACCACCTAGTCTGGTAAAAGAGTCCATCGTCACTATGGCCTTGGGCTGAGGGAGGATGAATAGATGTCCTTGTGCTATCTGATCTGAGTGAATCCACCACCAAAGTTACTTTTTGCATGCCTGAGTTGTACTGATCTTGGTGGACATAGGTTGATGCAAAATGGACCACTGGATTGTTAATGTCCATTGAAGAATTCTCATAAGGTATCTTGCTAATGGAACTAGAACAATCTGTGTGGACACTGATCCACAGGTTTGTAAAAACAATCGGGCTGTTAGAGATGAGTTTTGAATTATTTTTTTGACTTGAAATGAATAGTTTTCACCCTTGGCAAAGGAAGAGAAGGTGTCACTGATGTGCTGAATATGACTCTTATGAATTCTAGTGCTAGAGACAGTTCTGGTTGAGATTTGTTATGGTTGACTGTAATTCCTAGACTGGAAAAAACCTGGAGTATACAGTGTTAAGCTGATATCGGAAGATGCCTGGTCAAAGCGGTTATGAGCCAGTCGTCTAGGTATGGAAACATCCAGAATCCCTGCAGTCTCAAGTGAGCTGCTACTACTGTCATGCATTTGGTGAACACCTTGGGTGCTGTGCTGAGACCAAAGGGCAGTGCTCTGAATTGGTAATGACTGGCTTCTAGCCAGAAGCATATATATCTCCTGGATTGTCTGTTAATTTTTATGTGATTGTACGCATAATGGAGATTTACTGAGCACATCCAGTTGTCCTTGTGCAGGAAAGGCAATATAAACTGAACCATGACCACCTGCAACATGGTATGCTCTACCAATTTGTTCAGATTGCTGAGATCCACAATTGGTCTTCAGTCTCCTGTTTTCTTTGGCACTAAAAAGAATCTTGAATACGTTCCTGATTCTTTCTGGTCTGCGGGGACATCTTGAATGACTCTTTTTTTCTAGAAGCTTTTTTACTTTTGAGTACTGGTTCCAGAGAGAGAGAGATTTTGTAAGTTCTTTGATAAAATCCCTCTGTAATCTGGTGAAGTGTGCCAAGTAATTCAGGGACCTGATTGCAAAGGTCGCTGATGCATATACATGCTTCCCAAATCTGTCCAATGTGCTAAACTCCCTGTTAGGGGGATGAACACAGAAACTCTGTTCTGCAAGTTCCTTCTTGTTGCTGCTGCTATGACCATAGCATCCACTTGTACTCCTTTGTTCCATTGTTCCAGAACTCTCTTCCCTTTGGTTGTGTCAGGATCCTATCTGGTCTCTTGGGGATCAGCTCAACACAATCAGGCTCCCTCCATGCCTGCCGAGAGATCAAATCAATGAGCTCATCTGTGGGCAGAGTCACCCAGGAAGTAGATGGGCCAGAACCAAATGCCTCCAGGAATACCAATTCCTCTTGAGAAGGGTTATCGATAGACCCACCACCCCTTTGTTTAAGGATCTCTAAAATGTCTCCAAATGAGACATCATCAGGTGGTGATCTTGGGGACCCTTCACCTTCATCAAAATCAGTGTCTTCTGTGACCAACTTCAAGGGGAGACCAGAAATGTGGTTCAAAACTATGGAGAGCACCCCAGCCTTACTAGGTTACTCATCCTACCATACTTTCAGACCTAAACGGAGGGCTACAAAGCCAAAGGATGTGGAGTTTCAATATTTATCAAAGACATACACACCCCTCCAGGCTGGTCAAATGGTATGATGCACAGGAGACACTCCAAGTTCAGTTGACTGTTGATAAAACACCTATTCAAATCATAGCTAACTACAGACCCCCAACCATGATCTATCTGGACTTACTTGAATCCATCGAGATTCAACCCTCTACCCTCATCCTGGGTGACTTTAACTACCCAGCCATAGAGTGGAAGACCTATTCTAGCCTAAACATGAATGCACAGAGATTCCTTGACTTTGTCAATGCCAATGCATTGGATCAGATGGTTGTCACCCCTATAAGTGGTGAAAATATCCTGGACCTGGTCCGAAACAACATGAGTAGCCACTGTAGTGTTCCTACAGTGTTATCCTCCTTGGTAAAATCCAACCATAAAGTGATCACTTTTGAAGTCACCATCTCCTTTGATGCACCCCCCTTTGTCAGGGTCAAATGAAAAAAAAAACTTTCCAAAGCTGACTACAACCTCCTCAGAGCAGGTATAAGCAGCTTCACAACCAACATCCCTTTAGTTGAGACTAGCACTAATGTCCAAGCCTACACCAAAAAACTATATGAAACCTACATAGCTGTATGGACTCAGTAATACCTGACAGAACCAAATCATCTTCCTCAAGGAAGAGTAAACCTGAGTGGTGGACAGCAACAATAAACAAACTCTGTAATAAAAGGAAAAAAAAATCTGTCCAGGACCAAGAAAGAGCAGGTGCCAATTTGAAAGCAATCTCTCCTTTGTCTAAACAAGCAAATAAGGTCACTGGTGAAATCCTATAAGGCTAACCTGGAGTACAAACTGACCACATCCATTAAGGACAATCACAAGGCCTTTTTCACATATGTCCACAATCTCAAAAGTAACATGCAAATCTGCTCTGAGCTGGTGGTCAATAACACCACATACACAAATGCCATAGATATAGCCAACCTGCTAGTAGACAGGTTCAGTGAAAACTTCACCCCCCCGTCCCCCCATCAGTAAACCAGGACATCTCCACCACCTGCTCCCTCCCCTCATTATCAGGGAGCAGGTCCTTAATGCCTTCTCAAAGGCAAAAAATACAGGCTCCATGGGACCCGATAACATCCCTGTCTGTATCCTACATGAACTCAGGCATGAGCTCTCAGCTCCATTAGACACTCTATTCAACCAAAGCCTGAGCACCATCTTCATCCCAGCTGAATGAAGGACAGCCACTGTCATCCCTCTATACAAAGTTGGAGCATCCACTGACTCAGGCAATTATAGGCCCATCAGCCTAACTAGCCTGACCTGCAAGGCCATGGAACACATTATCATGGACCTTATAAACAAGGACATTGGCAACCTCCAAATGCTTGACCCCACACAGTTTGGTTTTGTCAAAGGGAGATCATGTCTGTTAAACTTCATCGACTTCTTCAAAACAGTCAACAAAGCCATGGACAAGGGAAAGACAGTGCACACCATCTACCTTGACCTAGCCAAAGCCTTTGACACTATTCCCTACTCGGGCATAACAGATAAACTCTCTCAGCTAGGCATCAACCCATATGTTACCAGATGGGTAGCCAATTGGCTCACTGACAGAAGTTGAAGTAGGAGAAGCAACCTCTATCAGTAGACTTGTAATGAGCGGTGTACCCAAGGATTGGTTTTTGAGCCTCTACTGTTTAGGATATACTTTTCTGACGTGCAAGCCAAAACCAGTGTTTTTTGGCTGACCACATTTGCAGATAACTGCAAGCTTGGTGCTGTCTTAAATTCCCCTAGTGATGTGAACGGCCTCCAAGAGGGCGTTATCCAAACTAATGACTGGTGCCAGAAGCATGGCCTCAAACTGAATGCCAAAAAATGCATCATTATTCCCTTTGGGGAAAATGGCATCCTTACTAATTATCAAATTAATAACAATGTACTAAGCTTGCAATCAGTCATGAGGAACTTGGGCATCTGGGTTGATAGCAACCTCACTTTTGACATCCACATTGCCTCCATTGTGCGGAAGGCTTTCTACATGGCCCACCTCATAAATAAGGGTATTTCATCCAGGAACATGGAGGTCATCACATCCCTGTACTCCTCCCTTATCAGACCCATTATCGAGTACAATGCCCCCTTCAGCATGTACCTTGCCAAGCACATGCAGCAGTTGGAGAGACCACAGAGGTTCCTGACCAGGAAAATCCAGGGTCTCAAACACCTATCTTATACAGATAGGCTAAAGGCCCTGTCCCTCTACTCAGTCTCATACAGACTGGTCAGAGGTGACCTGTGTCTGGCATACAAGGCCATCTCAGACTCAGCCTTGATGGAGTTGCTGCATATTCGTAAGACAAACTCCACTCGAGCAACCTGCAAGCAAGGCCTTAACCTGGTCTGTGACATTAATAGAACTTGGTGGGATAGATTTGTGTCCCAAAGACTCCCCTATCTATGGATTAGACTCCCTCTCCATGTCAAGCAGAGTACCTCTCTGGCCCTCTTTAAGAGGAACCTAGATGACTGGATAGGAAACAGAAAATACACCGCTGGGACCCCACCTGTGTCCCTGCTGGACAGGGAAAACAGGTGCTGTCTTTGAGGGAACATGGGCAAAATTCTTGGCTAGGCTTATAAGGGCCTCCAGGGCAATAGCCTGGTATTATCCTATGAACCTATGAACCTCAGTGCCTCCTCTTGCACTTTCTCTTCCTAGGGACTTCTGTGGTAGTATCAGAAGAAATAATTATAACCTGCTTGGTAGCCTGGAGACTTTGGGTTGGCTGTCCCTGTGGAGTAGAATGTTGAGTCTCAAAACACAAAGGCATCTAGGATACAGACAGAAGATCTGAGGGGGGAATAAATGCCCGACTTCGAGAAGAGAACACTCTCTCTACCACCTCAAAGCAGAATGCCCCAGGTAGAAGATAGCTATCGGAGCCAAGAAGACATGCTTCAGAATGCTTGCTTCCTCTGACCTGAAGGAACATCACCCAAGGCAGAAGTCAGAACCAAGCTGTCGTATGATGAGACTCCAATGGGTAGAAATGGCTTTGACAGCTTTGGAGTCAATTCTACCACCTTGGATCCGACAATGATGCTTCAGGTCTGAGAGTCATCTGGCTCCAACATGCTTGGAGCCAGTGCACTCAGAGTAGATAAAAGATCTAAAGATAAACCAATCTTTGGATCTGAAACAGACAGTGGCAGAAGTCTCTGATCCAAGGGCTCTGAAATTGAAGAATGGATCAGAGAAGGAGCCAAAACTGGTGGAGTAGTACTAGTAAAGGTCTCTGGACCCATGCTGGTAGGAGTCCGGAGAACTCCTATCTGAATTTGTGTTGTGAGAAATGTCCTCATCATTCTGTCCACATCAGCTTTTGTGAGACATCTGTTAGAACGTAAAGATGCTATGGAGGGAGATCTTTCCAGGAAAAGGGATGGGAGCTGAGAAAGAACCAGATCCAAGGAAGATGCATATCTAGTTCTATGTAGCTGCTTTGGTTCAGTATGAGCTGGATCCAAAAAATGGATCTGGTATCCGATGAAGTCTGAGCAGAAGGCTTGCCCTTAGGATCCAAAGTTTTTCAGGCCTTCTTAAACAGTTCTGAAGTCAGATCCAAAGAGGAATGAGAGGATCCAGGTTGGTCAGACTGTCTTTTCTTGACTTCTTTTTTAATCTGTCTTGAGGTTTGAACTCCAGTAAGCAAGTCTTCAAAGGCTGAAGGAAGAAGGACCTTGAGAATATAAGATTGTTCTTCCTGTCCAGCAGTGCCCTGGGATTGAAGGCTTTACAAATAGAGCAAGAACACTTCAAACGGTCTGGACCCAGGTAGTATATGCATAAATCATGGGCATCCGATAATGGGATTTTACTCCCACATTTGTCACATTTTTTTTAAAACCTGAAGGTTTATCAGCCATTTTAAACAACTAAACCCACTGGTAATTATCCCAGTGTAGACAAAAAATGACTTAAAGCAAAAAGAAGGAATTTATATTTTTATTTTTACTTATACAGTAAAGGTAAGAAGGGAAAGATTACCAACAATGGTATTACAAGAACTACCAAACCAGAAGATAAATATTACCAGCAATGGTACAGAGGAACTACCAAATCGTAAAAAGTGAAGAAAAATAAAATACCAACAATGGTAACAAAGGTTTACATTAAATATGTGGGTTAAGGGAGGAACAAAATTAGTGAAAAAGGAAGTTTTACAGAGGTATATATAGAATATCTCCTACAATCACTTGAGAGCTGCAGCAACCATGTTTGTACACAATAGGGGCAAATGAGATCTGGGGTATTATGGGTAAGGGAGGAGCTCAAGAGCTTGTAGTATCCATGAGCTGTAAAACAAGCCGAGTCAGATTGAGGATCAGATCAAAATCCCACATGTTGAAGAATGAATAAAAATTGACAACATCAGCTCTACTGTTAATTAAGTATGCATAGGTTTCCAAGTATAAGTTTTTCATACACAAAGGAAATATTAGATAACAAGAAAGAACTGACATATGAGCTACACTTTCAGTGCACTTTATCTCTCACAGTTAAAGACACCACTGCATTTGGACTTTTGCCCTGTAGATCCTTGAGCTATGGTCATGTCACAAACTAAGCAGGCTTTTGTACGTCAGGGATATTATCAGTGATGTTACTATGTGAAGCACACATCAAAATGATAAATGATTTTCCAGTGAAGTTACTTACTTATTCAAACACAAGCTGCTGGAACAAATGATGAAAATGGGTGAGGAGTGAAGACAAACTGTTTAATACTGTAACTTGATATTCAGTTTTTATTGTGTATAGAAGGCTAGTTATCTGAAGTATTTATGTGGTCTTCATTACTCTGAGTATCACTCATCTCTGCATTTAATTTTGATTTGAAGCTCTTTATTTAAGGTTTGATCACTTCTATTTTGTATCTTATTCTAGTATTACATTTGTTTTGTTTTAGGTTTTCTGTTCTGTTGGAGTTTTAAGAGTTCCCCAGTCCTTGTGTTCTTAAATTTGGTGGCTTTTGAGTTGACCAGCCCTACTATAAATTTCATTTTGGATACTCCTCCCAGTCCCATTTCATCAGCTTATTCTACTGAGTAGAGAGTGATCATTTGGGAAGGCCCATCACCTTAGTTTATCAACTTTAAATTATCATGTTTCATCTCATCCCACTTAACCAAAAAATTGCACTTTATTCACCTGCTTTTACAGTATTTGTGTTTCTTCCTACTTTACATTAAGAAGGTTTGTGGTCGGCACTCTTGTGGGAGTAGAGGGTAGATACTGCCCTTCTGAGCTGGGGATTTCTGGTTAAAGGCTTATTGTGCCTGCTTATTTGAACTGTATCTTTCTGAAATTGGTGTGCCTTGTTTTCTGTAGCATAGACTAGATTCAGACCTACTGAATCTAGCTTTGTTTGTATAACCTGAGCACTAATTCAGGACATCTTTTTTGGAGATGGTTCCCCTGCACCCGAGTGGCAGCAGTGTGCAGTTAGAACTTATCTGATTGAAGAGTGCTGGAACGGGGCTCAGTTTTGAGCTTTTTTACTATTTAATTGGGTAATTTGTTTAAATGAGTTTGCTCATTTGCTACTGTTATATTTTAAAACATTGCACTTTATTCATCTGCTTTTACTGTATTTGTGTTTCTTTCTACTTTATTAATTTATTTTGCTTTTGCTGCCTATTCTTAAAAGTACTCAACTGCATTTATTCTGCTGCATTTATTACTGCTTGTTAGTTGACTGATTAAATCGTAACTGTTATTCTAAGCCTTTTGGAAGAAGCACTTGGGCTTCAGGCCAGTTGTTTTACATTAAGAAGGTTTGTGGTCTGCACTCTTGTGGGAGGAGAGGGTAGACTCTGGCCTTCTGAGCTGGGAATTTCTAGTTAAAGGCTTATTGTGCCTGCTTATTTGAACTGTTTCTTTCTGAAATTGGTGCAACTTGTTTGCTGTAGCAGAGACTAGATTCAGACATGCTGAATCTAGCTTTGTTTGTATAACTTGAGCACTAGTCCAGGACATCTTTTTTTGGAGAAAGTTCCCCTGCACCCTAGTGGCAGGAGTGTTGAGCTAGAACTTGTCTGATTAAAGTCTGCTGGAGCAGGGCTCAGTTTTGAGCTTTTTTAACTTTTTTAACTTTTTTAACTTTTTTAACTTTGCACCTAACACCACTCTAAGTATTCAGCTGCTGTACCACCTTTATCTTTTATCCAACCGGTGGATACATTGTTATAAGAAAAGCGAAGTCCGGGTCTGAACTGCAAACACAAACAGCTAAAGTTAACTTTGTGCATGTGTCTACCTGTTTGAGGTAATATTCATTATCCCCTAAAGAACACTCTGCTTTGGCTGGTAAGCAGCACACACACACACACACACACACACACACACACACACACACACACACACACGCACACACACACACACTCATCTTCTATTCCTCTTTTATTCCCTTCTGTTAGCAAATAGTATCCATAACTGATCAAATACTGTGTGTTTGTTAATTTAAATTGAGACCACAGTAGCTTACTGATACAAGGTTAACCTGTTCTTCCACCTGAGAAATGGTTAAGAAATGACTTACAGCTTCAGAGCAGTAGGTCAATTCTGATTATTTCTTAAACACAAACTTATCTTTGCTTAGATCTTGGCTCATTCCGCTACGTTCCCCCTCGCTATGCCTGGGCTCACTCAGCTCCCCTCCCTCTCCCCACATCCCCCCAATACTTGTAATTTCAACTTGACCAAGCCTCAACCACCAGAGTTCAAACCACCAAATCTGCTTAAATAATTATAACTAACCACTCTCATTACAAATTACTACCTATCTATAATACAGTTACACTCACACACAGTAGCAACTACCCAATAGAAACATACCCAGTAAACACCACAAACATCTCATACGTAACTTCTATCATTGAATATGTGACATTATAATCCACCCCAAAACTTCCTACCACATTAACACAAACTATCCTTATTACTTTCTCAGGTACCTAAACCCATACTTTAAATTTTTACTAATATCTACTTAATTCCAAACTCACTCTCCATTATATCCTGAATAGTCATCATGTCTACCAAACCTCTTTCACTTCTAACTTAAATACTACTACTTATTACCATATCTTACCTAACCTATCTCACCCAACCTCACAGTGCAAATCACCCACCCCCATTTCATACAACTAACCCAATCTCCATGACGCACACATATTCCTCAATGCCCAGTCTCTACCCCTTCAATAATAGTATGCTCTTCACCTACAAACTTTTACCTAACCCCAAAAACTCTACTCACATCTATATTAGCCACATTCTCATAAAGCTGACACCCCATAGATTGCATACCAAGCAATTCAAATACCTCTTCTGCCATCTCATCTTTATCCTTCTCTCCGGTGACATTCATCCAAACCCTGGCCTTTCTCGCCCACACATCTCAACCTCCCAGTCCCATCCTCCTCCCACAACTGGTAAACCCCTCAGTTTCTCATCTCTAAATGCTCAGAGCATATGCAACAAAACTCCTAACCTCCATGCCTGGCTTCTTCATAACCAACCCGATATTCTGGACATCTCAGAAACCTGGCTCAAACCCTATATAAAAGACTCTGAACTAACACCACTCAACTACTCCATAATTAGGAAAGATAGAACACATAAAAAAGGAGGGGGAGTCACTCTCCTCTACTCATCATCCCACTTAGTTACCCCTATACCAAACTTATTCCCAAATTTGGCAGGCAGAACTAATTCCAGCCCTACTTCATACAAACAAACATAAACGTATATGCATAGGCTCCCATTATATCCCTCTTGGAGTCAATATCTCAACCCTTGAAGATATTCTCTCCTGGTTCTTTAACATCACTAATGAAACTATAATCCTGGGTGATGTTAATATTAACTGGTCAACAATTCAATCTCCTACAAACTCACTTAATATAAACTTGTACAACTTCACTCAGCTTATTAACTCAACAACTATACCTTCCAAGAACTTCCTTACTCGAAGCACTCTGGATTAGATTCTAGTTTCTCATCCACATTACATCTCTGATAGTGGCACTCTGCCTGACCCATTAGGCAACAACTTCTGCACTTTTGCCCACCGTCTTCCCTCCTCCATGCAACTAACTTATACCTACACCTTCACTCACTGTCTAAAACACTTTAATACTAAAACATTCTCAAATGCACTAAAAAAATGAACTGGAACCCACTAAAACCCCTGCCTATAGAAAATGCTGTTACCAACTTTAACTCAACTTTCCTCAACTTGCTTGACTCCTTTGCCCCTCTGAAAACAAAATGCATAAGAAGCAATCCTGTACCTTGGCTAACCAAAAATACCTTACTAGCCATGCAATTCCAGGATAAAGTCTGGAAACGCTACTCAAAAAATAAAACTATCTCCACCCTTAATGAATTTAAAACACTTCATAACAAAGTAAAAAAACTTATTATCTCAGACCGCAAAGCCTACTTCTCTGCACTCCAAACCAACCATAACACCAACCCAAAGAATTCTGGCATGGAATCTCCTCCCTTCTCAACCTTGGCAAAAAAGAAAACCCCTACCCTGATCCAGATGCCTCTGACTTGGACTTAGCCACCCAATTTAACACTTTCTTTATCGATTCCATAAGTAAACTTACATCATCCTTAACTTCCCATTCGGCTTCCCCAACCTTATTTCCACCTATCCCTCCCTCCCTAGCATCTCCTGCTCCCAACCTCCTCCTTTCTCCTTCAACCCCATCCCTGCAGCCACCATAAAAAACTTCTACTAACATTGAAACCCGGCTCCAATGCTCCTTATGATATACCTCATATTTCTTAAATGTTGCCGCAGAAGGCATAGCTCTTCCCATCCGCATTCTTATAAATCGATCTATTGTTGAATGTCAAGTTCCCCAGCTCTGGAAAAAGGCCTTTATTATTCCACTCCATAAAGGTGGTAATAACAATAACATCACAAACTTTTGACCTATCGCTATCTTATCCCCCATTTCTAAACTTTTCGAAAAATGCATCCATCTACAACTTCGACCTTGCCTCATAAACAACCAGCTTCTAACCCCTACTCAACATGGTTTCAGACCCAGTCACAGCACTACCACAGCTCTCCTCTCCTTCCTAGAAACAGTTAATAAGGCCCGTGACACTGGCCACATCATGTCCACTCTCCTCCTTGACCTCTCTAAGACATTTGACACTATCTCTCATAACCTTCTTTTCACTAAACTCTCCAAACTAAATCTATCCCACTCCTGCATTAACTGGTTTACCAGTTACCTCCCAAACAGGCAACAAGCCATCAGATAGAAAAAAGCCACTTCCCCTTTTCTCAGTACTGCCACAGGTGTCCCCCAGGGTTCAATTTTAGCCCCCCTTCTATTCAATATATTCATAAACGATTTCTACCAAGCCATCTCAGATGCCAACCTTGTCCAATATGCCGATGATTCAACAATAATCTGCTCTGCTTCTTCTATACCCACCCTAGTTAAATTAACCCAATATGCCTTCTCCTCCACTGAGCAATGGATGATGGACAACCATCTAGCACTCAATGCTACTAAAACTAAACTCATGATATTTACTGCTTCCAAAACCACCACCCTAGATAAAACCTCATTCTCAGTCTCCAGTCAAAATAATACTCCTCTTGAAATAGTCTCTAATGCTAAACTACTAGGAGTCCTGATCAAAGACCAGCTAAAGTTTGATAATCACCTACAAGTAAATATCAAAAAACACACAAAAATAGGCATGCTTTACTGCCACAACTGTTACATCACTCCCTCCACTAGCTCACCCATGCTAATACTTACCTTATCCCATCTCTCCTATACGGTGCTTCTGTCCTTACTAACTTACAATCCTCCCTCAAGACTAAACTCTCATCTTGCTATAATAAAATAACAAAATTTGCAACCGGCCATAGCTCCACCTCCCATCACTGCACTGCCCTACACCAAGTGAATTGGCTTGAGCTGTCCAATTACCTCATCTATATTCAACTTGTCTAAGCACACAAACTTATTTTCAGCTCCTCTCTCTGTCCCTCTCTTGCCACCACCTTTAAAATGCACCAACCAAATAGACTTTTAAGATCTAATTCCCAAAATCTAATTGAACTACATAAACCTGCCTGTCCACCAGGCAAACATCTAATGTCCTTCTCTCTAGCACGCCATTGGAATTTCCTCCCTCATCCGCACCACCAGCAGCCTCTCTTCATTCAAAACCTTACTTCACACACACACCTAATTTCACTATGGGAATGCTCATGCTCTCACCCCACATAATCTCCCTGCACTATAGCTACTCTCTATAAACTATAATTCACAATAGCCTTCCATTGTTTTGTACCCCTAATAAACTCTAGGAATTAGCATAACTCCTAGAATGGTACAATTCAGTAGCCTAGAAATTAACTGCATGAATTAGTATAACTTAAAACATTTTAGACTGTTTCTGTAATTGCATTGTGCTAATATAACTGTTAAAAACGTTGTAAATATTACTTTCATTGCATTGTACTAATATGTGCACTGTACAAATATTGTGCACATTACATTTCTCTAATAACTTACTCTTATGTTAAATCTGTAATTGTCTGGATCTTTTCTCCCCAGGACTCCATTGAAAATGGGCTCTTTGTGGCCCAATGGACTATCCTGGCAAACAAACTATACATAAATAAATAAATAATCAGTTAATTTGTCTAAATCAGTTTCCTCGTTTGCTACTGTTATAGTAAAAAAAACAAGTTCTAGCTTGTTTTCCTGCCTTTCCTGTTACTAGAGTAGTCCAGACATAGATTACATTCAGGACTGAATTAAAGTTTCTGAGTTCCCCAGACCTTTCTGTGTTAAGAGGAAAGCCTGTCAGCTTAGCAGTTGGAGTGGTAAGCACTAGGTAGCCTATCTACCACAAGAGGAGTGGTTTCTAGCTCCCTTTCAACTTTCTGTTTTAAAATGTGTTTGCACAGGTTTGCATGCTGTACAGCGTCACTAAGCTAGGGTAAATTATTACCGGTGCCAGAAAGATTGCTCTTCAGTTTTTCCCTTAGATCTTGCTAGTTCTCTTCTCTCTTGCATTTAACTAGCTTATTCGCCTAGCACTTCATCTGGCTTCTTGTAGCAATTATTGTAGCACACATAAGTGCTAACAGCACTAAATGTCCTATAAGGAAACAGCTCCAGTGCTTATTAATAATGACCATCCCTCCTGGCATGTCTAAAGGTCATTTCCCTGTACTTTCTCCTATTAACCTGGTGAATATGGGCATTCTGAGGCAGTGTAGCAACTGCCTCATGTACACAGGCAACCCTCTCCTCTTACCTCCCAATACTCAGACTTGTGAGAGATGCATTTATACATCCAAACTGGAAGACATGCATTCTCCGGCCAAGACCAAAATAGCTGGTCAAGAGGAGAAGGTCAACACCTGCACCACACCACATGGAACACATAGCCCTCCAGAACACCCACCATCACGGCTCTCACATACAAATGCAAACCATACACCCACCTTCGTGGAGGCTCTCAATAGAAATCTACCCAAACAGCAGAGACCTCCAAATCAGAAACGCACTTGACTACCACAACACAGCACAAATCACAAGACACATAGCTCACCTACACAGTGTGCCCCTCACCCTAAGCCCCTACGGCAAAACAGCTTGCCCAATACACTAATCATAGGTGACATGATAGTGAGGCAGACTGATGTCCCACTCACTAGGTTGAATAAGGAGAAAGTAACAGTCAGCTGTCTGTTGGGTGCCAGGATCCGGCACATAACACACACACTCAGGTCACTCCACAGCAAGTACAAGTATGACTCTGTCATTGTCCATGTGGGTGTGAATGACCTGAGATGCACCTCCCTCGACTACATGAAAAGAGACATGGAGGAGCTCTCGGATTATGTGGCCCAGGCAGGTATGACCCTAGCCATGAGCAGCATCCTACCGTCGCCCAGAATGATACCGCAGTACAAGCAGAAAATGATTGACTTCAACAATCAGCTAAGTTTCTGGTGTCATTCTAAGGGGATCCAGTATCTGTCTGCTTGGGATGACATGATTGGCAGACCTCGATGCTTTGCCAGGAATGGCCTGCATTTGACACCTCTAGGTTTCCAGATACTGGCTAAGGCTCTTGCCACCCCTATATTGCCTTTTTTAGGTGGTTTTCCAAAGACCAAATTACCACCATAACAACTATAAATAAATGCAATGTGAGGATCATGCTGCTCAATGCTAGACGTCTAAATCTCAAGATGCACTAGCTCAAAGCACTCCTCAAAATGGAGAACATCGACATTTGTGCTGTAACGGAGACCTGGTTTAAAGCAGCAGAAAGCACCCCTGCACTACCAGGCTATAACATATTCTATACCTCTCAGCCCCAGAACATGGACCAAAGCTCCAAAAGCGGTGGCATCTCCATATTCATAAAGGATATGCACACTTCCAGACCTGTAGCCCAGCAAAACACATCGGAGACACTTCAGGTACAACTAACAGTGGGTAAGATGGCAATTCAGGTTGTAGCCTGCTATAGGTCCCCAACCATGTCCCAGGACTCTCACTCCATGTTCCTAAACAACCTGTAAACTATTAGGGCCAACCCAACACTCTCATACTGGGTGACTTCAACTACCTCTCCATCAACTGAGAAAACTAGTCATGCACCAATACACTTGCCCAATGCTTCCTGGAAGTCATTAATTTCAATACGCTAGACCAGCTAATTCTTATCCCCTCTAGAGGAAGCAATATTTTTGACCTGCTTATTATTAACATGGGCAACCATTGCTCAACACCAGTAGTTAATTCCTCCATGGTTAAATCCGACCAGAAACTAATTACCATGGAAATCCATATCTCACCCACACCACCAGCAAAGGTAACCACCATGAAAAACTTCTCCAAAGCTGACTTTGGGCTCCTAAAAACAGAGTTGGCTAACTTCACGGCACCCATGCAAATGGAAAACAGGTGCATGACCGTCGAATCATACACCAATGCACTGTACAAACACGTACATAAATGCATGGAACTAGCCATACCCAACAGAACCAAGATGCTCTCCTGCAAAAAAAGGAAGCCAATCTGGTGGTCCCCTGCCATTAGCAAACTCTATAACAGAAGGAAGAAACGGATGCAGAAAAAGGTGAATTCCCAAGAATGGAAAAACTCCCTTATTAGCCTCAAAAAAAAGTTGAGATCCCTCATCAAAACCTCTAAAGCTAGCTATGAAGGCAGAATTGCGGCAGACACTAAAAACAACCACAAAGCCTTCTACAGTTATATTAAGAATCTCCACTGCAATACCCAGATTTGCTCTCAGTTACTGCACAATGGTACCTCTTATACTGAGCCAACAGATATTGCCAACATACTGGCAGACAGATTCAGTGCTAACCTTACCCCTCTCTCTCCCCCTAAAGTATCAATCACAATACCAGAAGAATGCCAGCCACCCAGCATTACTGCAGCACAGGTTAAAGCTGCATTGTCCAAGGCCAAGAGTACAGCTTCCATGGGACCCGACAATATCTCTGGCTGTGTTCTACATGAGCTACAAAGTGAACTGGCACCACACCTGTGTGCCCTGTTTAGTCACAGCCTTACCTCAGGCTTTGTCCCTACAGAATGGTGCACTGCTACAGTCATCCCTCTCCATAAAGGGAGAGTGACTACAGACCTTGGGAATTATCACCCCATTAGCCTGATGAGTCTGATATGTAAAGCTATGGAGCGCATCATCATGGACCTAATTAACAAGGATATAGGGAATCTCCAAACTCTGCATCCCATGCAATATGGTTTTTTGGAGGGTAGATCATGCCTGCTCAACCTGGTTGACTTCGTTGAGTCAGTCACCAGAGCTGCGGATGAAGGCAAGGCAGTTCACAATGCCTACTTTGATCTGGTCAAGGCGTTTGATACCATTCTCCACTCAGGAATTATTGATAGACTCACCAAACTAGGCATCAACCCCTATATCACTAGGTGGGTTGCAAACTGGCTCACAGATAGAGCCCATAGTGTGAAGCTAGCAGACTCCAAGTAAGACTGCCGACCAGTCACGAGTGGAGTCTCACAGGGATAGGTCCTGGGTCCTCTTCTGTTTGGCATCTACTTCTCAGAAGTCCAGGCCAACACAGAGGGACTCTGGTTGACCAAGTTTGCCGATGACTGCAAACTGGGAGCCATTATTAACTCCCCAAGTGATGTAGACATCCTACAAAAAGGCCTCTCTGAGACCAACAACTGGAATCAAAACCATGGCCTTAAGCTTAATGCCAAAGAATTCATCGTCATTCCCTTTGGGAAAAACTTATTTCCCACTAATTACCACGTTGAAGGTAGCCCACTGAACACTGAAGGTATTATAAGAAATCTGGGGACACATGTTAACAGCAACCTCTCCTTCGACCACCACATTGCCACTGTGGTCAGAAAGTCCTTCTATGTGGCACATCTCATTACCAAGGGTTTTGCATCTAGGACGAAAGAGGTCATCAGCTATCGCTACTCTTCCCTCATTAGACCAATCAACGTGTATAATGCCCCATTTGGCATATACCTAAATAAACACCTGCAACAGCTGGAAAGGCCACAAAAGTACCTCACAAAGAGGATCCTAAGCCTTAAACACATGCCCTACATGGACAGACTCAAAAAACTCCAGCTCTTCTCCGTCTCATATCATCATTTAAGAGGCGATCTCTGCTTGACTTACAAAGTAATGTCTGACCCAACCCTGTTAGAAATATTACACCTAAAGAAATCCCAATCCCTCCACACCACACACTCCAGGGACCTCAACCTCATTACCACAATCAACAGAACATGCTGGAAGGACAGGTTTATAACCCAGAGACTGCCCATGCTCTGGAATAGACTTCCCATACATGTCAAGTAGAGCACCTCACTGGCCCTTTTCAAGCGAAACCTTGATGAGTGGATGGGAAATATAAAGTTCACCCCAGGGATCACTCCAGTGGCTCTACTTGATAGAGGCACTGAGAATTAATGGTGGCATGATGCCAGGGCACTTCTATGGGCTAGGCTTGTAAAGGCTCCAGGGCCATTGGCCTAGTACACACCTATGAACCTATAATAGATCTAACATTTGTAGTCTGTGTGTACCATAGGCAAACCATATAAGAAAGTAAAAAGGGCAAGGCACAGTTATCATCATTTGCACAGGTGAGGAAGGGAGCGGGCTCAACCATGGAGTGCAGTGAAAGAACCACTACCTTGGCTAGAAGTCTGTGCTCCAAACCTTCATCTTTAATGTGATGAGGCTGTCTCCCTGTAATTGTGTAAGTTCAGCTGTCTGGGGACAATGGTTATGTTAATTGGAGATTATCTCATTATTGATTCTAAATCACTCAATGTACATGACCAGCAAACTTGGTAAACATGGTGGAGATTTCTAAATGATGTCATCCACATGCCTGAGCACTTGCAGGCAGCTCCGTGCATGTATGCTTAACCTATTATTTTAGGGGTGTGGGAACTATCATCCTATATTTAACCATCTTCAGATGGAGCTGATATAGAGCTTTCGTTCTCAATAACATACAAAATGTTGGAGAACTGTTGTTTCACACCTGAAAGTGCCACTGGAAACATATAAATACAGTATCTATATTTTCTGTGTTTGACATTTGTCACGCAAATGCAGTGCGTGTCAATGCCCATTGTTGCCCAGTAGATGGGACATGTGATAAACTGTTTTGAGCTCCAAACCATTTGACATTTTCCCTGAGATTCTTCTAGGTGAGACATCATAGCTGTAAAAGGAGAGGGTAGTGCTCTTTGTACAGTACAGAGGAGGTATAAGGAGGAGTCCAACATTTTTCTGAACATCTTCCATTGGATGTACAGCTGGAGGTTCCTGCAAAAGGGTCTCACTATAAGGCTGAAGCATGGAATAGTTAGCTAAGGCAGTCAACCAAGCTACTGGCATCCCACAGACTCAAATGTCTCAATCCTGACCTTCTTCTCTAACGACAGGAAGAAGATAAAGTGCAGTTGCCACATCTGTACTATAAGTATAAACAACAGTTATGTACTTATCATAACTATGTTGTCTGATTTTCATCCAGTTCAACACATGGATTGTCGAATCCTATTGGATCCAACCTAGATATTAGGGTTGGGAGGGTGGCCTAATGGTTAAGGTGTTTGCCTTACAAACACAAGATACAGGGTTTGAGTCTCACAAGGGATAATTGGCTAGGCTTAAAAATGGCTCGCAAGGGCAGTTAGCTTAGTACTAACCTATGAACCTATATCATTTCTGAAGCTTCAAGGATCCAAGGCTCAGAATCCTGCCCTACCCATAATTCCCTCCACTCCACCTTAGTACTTCAGATTGAATTTGCCCCACCAACTAGAAAAATTAGAGATACAATAATCATTTCATGGTTAATTACTAACTTAACTTTAGTGTTAATCTTCCTTCCCCGCTCACTGACTTATATCAACAAAGCATTATATGCAATGCAAAAATGCTGTAACAAAATACCAGAAGAAATGTGCAATTTTACAGAAAATACAGTGAAGAAAAAAATGCAAAATCAAATACTGATAGAAAATAAGAAGACTAAGATAAAAATGTCATCTTGCTTTGCTTTCTTTGTGGCTTCGGTTAAAGGTAAAGACAACTAATTTGTAAAAAGATAAATAAACAGTGATTTATTTTTTGCATCTGAAAACTAAATTTGAATGCCTTGCTATTTTTCGTACTCTAGGCTACACTTTATCTGAGGTGTGATGCATGCAATCTGTGACTGATAAGACATTTAAATGCCATTGTTTTACAGCCATTGTTTTGTTACTGGCTTTGTATTTGGAATAAGTGATCTAACCTAATTACTCAGTTACTCTTAGTAGCCTTTGTGATGTAACAGATGACAAGACAAATGCAAGGAAATAAAAAAAGAAAAACAAAAATAAGTTCAGACATAAAACAAATGGAATAATTATTAAATTATGCTTTTTCTACATGTAATGTGTGTTGTGTTGAATTATGGGGAAGGAAAATCACTTTTTGGAAAGAAAAAAAATGACATTTAGTCAGAGTTCTCCTTTAAAACACTTTACTTATATCTTCCTGTCTAGTAGTATCACTGCAGCAGTACATCGTCTACATATGTAAGATCATCATTATTAGTTTGCTGGAAATGTTCCTCCATGTAATAGGATTGACTGTTCATTGTGTATCACATATGAGTGAAATCCATCTGTCTGAGAAAAGTATTTACTTTGTATGTGTACAGTATTCTTAGATATAAAAATGCATTTCTGATCATAGGCACACTGGCAAAATAGCCACAGCCATATGTAATACTGCAAATCAGGCTGGCTGTTGGTTTTGGCCCCCCTGCATAAATACACACACACACACACACACACACACACACACACATATATATATATATATATATATATGTGCGTGTGTGTGTGTGTGTGTGTGTGTGTATATATATATATATATATATATATATATATATATATATATATATATATATATATATATATATATAGGTTTGCTATCAAAACTTGGAAACTGCATCGGCTGAATGGCATATGGTCGACTTGCAGTTTCCAAGACAGCAGAATGTCGAAACCAAGTGAATTGGCTACATTACAGTGAACAGGTAAAGTAAGTTGAGCATTGAGAATCGACATTGTGCAGAGGGATCACAGTTCAGTAAGGAATTGGGAATCAGCCCATTTCCTCACTATAGTGTGATCTCAGAGTTGGTATATTTAATGTGCAGAGATGTATGTGTGGGTGGCAGGGGGGTGCAGCTATGTGCTATGCACATTAACATACCACTGACTGTACAGTTTAATGGTACGTTAATGTGCATAGCAGGAAGTGAGTGACGTCACCTCCTGCTATATTGAATTCATTTTTGCTTTGGTTTACTTTTCGGCATTCTGAATTCCACATTTAGAGTTGACATTCATATATGGCTGGCTTATGACATCCATGATTAGTTAATGCTTTGCAAAGTGTATTCTGGTTAACTGTATCATTAGCAACAATAGCTAGAATGCAATTCTCATTGTGTTTGTATTTCTCTTTATCACCCTTCTTTGTCACTAACCTTTCTCTCATACATATATATATATATATATATATATATATATATATATATATATACACATTTTTTTTTGTTTCTCTCAACACCTCCTGCCCTACCTGTACCACCTGCATCAGGAAGCCATGCACTGGAGGCTGGTACAGTGATACCCACTGGTAGCAGTGCTAGAGGAGATAACACCTTTATCACCCATCAGCAACTGGCAGACATTTTGCAAGGTATATCTGACAGCAGGTTAGATGCCCTCATTGACCACATGAAGACCATGCTCCAATAATTCATATTCCTGTTCAGAAGTGGTTCCACCTTCTGAGCCAGGACCAAATGGTGACAGTATCCAGGCAGATTAGTGATCTCTCATTGTATCTGAGATGGCAGTGATTGCAAATACCCAGTCTTATCCCCCTACCTGGTATTCCCTGCCCTTTTGTGTCCATGCCCATCCCTGCTGGTTTTACAATCCTCCTCTCACCACTGTCTTCTCTCCATTTGTCTAATGGCTCCTTCAACATTGTGTTCCCTCTCCCTCATTGTTACCCAAACTTTCCCTCCTATCTT